>NC_057805.1:253108028-253155508 GCF_018294505.1 Triticum aestivum
GTGCCCTCCACCCTCGTGGGCCCCATGTTGCGCCACCGACATACTCCTTCCTCCTATATATATCTACGTACCCCCAAACGATCAGATACGGAGCCAAAAACCTAATTCCACCACCGCAACCTTCTGTACCCACGAGATCCCATCTTGGGGCCTATTCCGGAGCTCCGCCGGAGGGGGCATCAATCACGGAGGGCTTCTACATCAACACCATAGCCCCTCCGATGAAGTGTGAGTAGTTTACCTCAGACCTTCGGGTCCATAGTTAGTAGCTAGATGGCTTCTTCTCTCTTTTTGGATCTCAATACAATGTTCTCCCCCTCTCTCGTGGAGATCTATTCGATGTAATCTTCTTTTGCGGTTTGTTTGTTGAGACTGATGAATTGTGGGTTTATGATCAAGTTTATCGATGAACAATATTTGAATCTTCTGAATTCTTTTATGTATGATTGGTTATCTTTGCAAGTCTCTACGAATTATTAGTTTGGTTTGGCCTACTAGATTGATCTTTCTTGCAATGGGAGAAGTGCTTAGCTTTGGGTTCAATCTTGCGGTGTCCTTTCCCAGTGATAGTAGGGGCAGCAAGGCACGTATTGTATTGTTGCCATCCAGGATAACAAGATGGGGTTTTTTATCATATTGCATGAATTTATCCCTCTACATCATGTCATCTTGTTTAAGGCGTTACTCTTTTTTTCATGAACTTAATACTCTAGATGCATGCTGGATAGCGGTCGATGAGTGGAGTAATAGTAGTAGATGCAGGCAGGAGTCGGTCTACTTGTCTTTGACGTGATGCCTATATACATGATCATACCTAGATATTCTCATAACTGTGCTCAATTCTGTCAATTGCTCAACAGTAATTTGTTCACCCACCGTAAAATACTTATGCTCTTGAGAGAAGCCACTAGTGAAACCTATGGCCCCTGGGTCTATCTTCATCATATTAATCTTCCAACACTTAGTTATTTCCGTTGCTTTTTACTTTGCTTTTATTTTACTTTGCATCTTTATCATAAAAATACCAAAAATATTATCCTATCATATCTATCAGATCTCACTCTCGTAAGTGACCGTGTAGGGATTGACAACCCCTTATCGCGTTGGTTGCGAGAATTTATTTGTTTTGTGTAGGTGCGAGGGACTCGCGCATAGCCTCCTACTGGATTAATACCTTGGTTCTCAAAAACTCAGGGAAATACTTACGCAACTTTGCTGTATCACCCTTTCCTCTTCAAGGGAAAACCAATGCAGTGCTCAAGAGGTAGCAAATACCACTACTATTGCTGATGAGAATGCTAGGTTGAAGACATTGCTTGAAACAAGGATTTACAAAAGCCTCAAAGGGCATCAGACACTATGTGATGTCCTCAAGAAACAGATTCTGAACCGAAACCCTAGGAAAGAGGGTGTTGGGTTCTAGAGGAAAATGAATGTTGATGGTTCTTACTGGAAACTTGAGCAGTACCCCAAAACCACATGGGTTGCCGCAAAGGGATGTCACAGCCCCAGATCAGCCCTTGTTTGACTTCTGCTTGTTCCTCATGTCATCATGTCTAATTCAAATGAATTTGAATTGGGGATGACCAAACCCTAGCACCAAATGAATTCAACTAGGTTCAAAATAAAAATATTTTCATTAAACCCAAAATGCCCTTCAAAAATGTTCATTATTTATGGAAAAAGGTTAAAACCTTCACCAGAGGTCATGCACATTTTTCCAAGGCATTTATGGTCTTTGAAATTAATTCAAACATATTTGAATTGGAGCTATTTAAATGCTATATACATTTTAGGTGCTCCAAAAATGTTGGAAATTGTTATGGGTCACTGGAATAATTCAGACAGCACCCCTAATTATTTCCAGGATTTTATAAAATGGTTTAGTATTTTACTAAATCAAAACAAAACAAATTAAACTAGAAAACAGAAACAATTAAGTAAGAGAGAGAGAGAGAAGGCCACTGGGCCCCTCACCTGGACATACCTGGCGCCCCACCACGGCCCAGGAGCTGGCCCAGCCCACCAGAGCCGCCACCGTCTCCCACCTCGCGCCAGAAGGACGCCAGAGGGACGCCGGGCGTGTGGTCGCCGCGCGCGAGGCCACCTCCTGCTTCCGCCGCTTCTGGACGCCTCCACGAGTGCCACGGCACCTCCCCGACCCCCTCTCACTTCTCCCTCACTCGCTGCAGTTCCTCCCCTCCCCTGTCTCTCTCCCCGCAGCACCACCGAACGGAGCCGTCGCCACCGTCGCCGTTGCCGTGGCCACCGGCCACCCCTCGCCCCGCCGATGAGTCCACGAGCTCCGCCTTGACGCCTTGAAGCTTCCCCTCAACGCGAGCATCGGCGGACGCCCTGTCGCCTCGCCATCGACCCGTCGTCTCCGCGCACAGCCGTGCATCGCCGCCGCCAAATTCCGACGCCGTCCGTGCCTCCCCGAGCTCGCCGAGAACCTCTTCGTGACCGCGGTGAGCACCCGGTCATTTCCCTCCTAACCCTGCTCCCCGTTTGGTTGCCGTAGCACCGTTCCCCAGGAGCACCGAACCACGCCGCCGCCCGAGCTTCTCGCCGCCGTGGCCACTGTCGGCATAGCTCCCAACCGAGCACACCCACGTACTCACCGCGCCGCGTAGGTGCCGTAGGAGCTAAGCACGCCACTCCACGGCCACCGCAGCCCCGTTCCCGAGTGCGCCCGAGCTCCGGCCGCCGCAGTCGAGCTCCTCGCCATCGCCTCCGGCCACCCCAGGCCCGACTGGCGCCACCGCCCGACGCGCGCTGGTCTGGGCTCTCGAACGAGCCCAGCCACGCTGCGAACGGGGCACCACAGCCCGCGCCCGAGTGCCCCGCCGCGTCTGGCCTCGCCGGTGTCACGACGCCGGTGGGTTTGACCCTGCTTGACCGGGGTTTGACTTCCCCCCCTGACCCACTGACGTGTGGGGCCAGCCCCTGTTAAAAGTTAGTTTAGTTTAAACCTAAACTTAGTAAGGCACTGAGAGACTGACAGGCAGGTCCCACGGGTCAGGTTTGACTCTGGCCAGCCCGTTGACTCGCTGACGCAGTGATGACGTCAGGCTGATGCAGTATTACATTTTCTGAATTTATTTTTATTCAGGAAATTCCAGAAAATAGTATAAACTTCTAAAAATCATATAAAATCAACCGTAGCTCAGAATGAAATAATTTATATATGAAAAATTATCAGAAAAATGCAATCTATCCATCTGTATCATTTTCATGCATGTCAAACTAAGTTATACCTGCTGTATAGGTGAAAACATGATAATGCACTATTTGAATTCATAGTTTGAATGTGAATTTGAATCTTTGGTTCAAATCAACTCAAACCATTCTGCTCTAGCTTGCATTAGCCCAAAACACATTCATATTGCCATGTCATAGCATGCATCATATTGTGCATTGCATTGATCGTGCCCTTCTCTGTTTGCCGGTAATCGTCCCCTCTCAGTAGCCGATGCTCCGATGACGTGATCGATGACACTGATGAAGAACTATAATATCTTCAGAAGTGCCAGGCAAGCATAACCCCCTTGTTCATTCCGATACAATCCCACTCTCTCGCTCCTGCTCTCTTTTACTACATTAGGACAACAACGATTCAACTGTTACTTGTTGCGGTAGTTGAACCCCTTATCCTCTGCATGACCTGTCATTGCCACAGTAAATAGATGAAACCCACTAGCATGAGTAGGAGTTGTTTGAGCCCTGATGTGCCTACTCATTCATGCTTGTTTGTCATGCCTGCTATTGCTTAGAGTTGTGTCAGGTCTGATTCATCGGGGATGAATTGGAAAGTTGTGAACATGTCCTACTGTGTGTGAGCCAAGTGTGTGAACACGATTTGGTAAAGGTAGCGGTGAGAGGCCATGTAGGAGTACATGGTGGGTTGTCTCATTGAAGCCGTCCTCAGGAACTGAGTTCTGTGTTTGTGATCCATGATACAGTTACTACCACGCATTGGGCCCGAAACCAATGGACCCTCTCGGCTTCTTAATCACCCTTGTCCTCTGTCCAGGAGTTGCAAGTAGTTTCTGGTGTTTGTAGTATGCTGGAGGCCGTGGACAACGCTGACCGAGGGGTGGGCTGTGATGCGGTAGGCACGTGGCACGGTGTACCGGGCGCCCGTTTGGTGTCTCGGGAACCCTGCACACATCGTTCGGGGCCGTATGTGGAAACCTCGGCCGGACTCCCTGCGGATGGAACCTGAATAGGCGATAAACCTGGACTAGAGACTTGAGTGTTTAGGTAGGCTGTGGCCGACTCCCTCGCCAGGCTTCCGCTTGAAGGTTGCCGAGGTACACGACGTGTACATGGTGGTAAGTGGCGAGAGCGTGTGTGACGAAGTACACCCCTGCAGGGTTAACATCATCTATTTGAATAGCCGTGTCCGCGGTAAAGGACTTCTGGGTTGCCTATAACAGTTCATAGACAAGTGAAAGTGGATACTCTAAAATGCGCAAGATAAGCGTGAGTGCTATGGATGCCGTTCTCGTAGGGAGACGGGAGCGGGTCCATAGTGGAGTATTGATTTGGTGAATATGTGGACTCGTGTGCGCCACCTCAAAAGAGTTGCTTGCAGTCGTAGTTAGGATAGCCACCGAGTCAAAGCTGGCTTGCTGCAGTTAAACTCCACCACCCCCTTTGTTGATACCGATGCATATGTAGCTAGTTCTGATGTAAGTCTTGCTGGGTACATTTGTACTCACGTTTGCCTATTTTATGTTTTGCAGAGAGACGTCAGTCTCGCTAGTAGTTCCGTGTGGACTTCGACGTTTAGCTTGATACCTCAGCTACGATCTTGTGCCCTCGGCAGGATCTGGTAGATAGTTAGGCTTCTCAGCCTTTTTCATTTGTAGATGTCTGTACTCAGACATGTTAAGCTTCCGCATGTGTTTGACTTGTATGCTCTGAATGTTGGGTCATGAGACCCATGTTTGTAATATCTGGCTCTTCGGAGCCTAATGAATAAATACTCCGAGTCGTAGAGTCTTGTTGTGATGCCATGTTGTATTTGCACATATCGAGCATATTGTGTGTATGATTGAAATGCTTGGTATGTGTGGGATCCGACAATCTAGTTGTCTATCCTTAGCAGCCTCTCTTATGGGGAAATGTAGTCTAGTGCCTCCTGGAGCCATAGTAGTCCGCTACAGCCCGGTTCACCGGAGTCCTGCTAGCCCAGCACTACTGCTCCGGAACACTTGACTGGCCGGCATGTGATTCACTTCATTCCTGTGTCTGTCCCTTCGGGGAAATGTCACGCGGTGACATCCGGAGTCCTGCCTAGCCTGCTATAGCCCGGGTTCCCGGAGTCCTGTTAGCCCAGTGCTACAGCCCGGATTCGCACGCTGCTGACGGACATGTTCGATGTTGATTCATGTATGCCTGTCCCCATACGTTAGTGCCGCTTTGGGTTCACGACTAGCCATGTCGGCCCGGGTTCTCTGTCATATGGATGCTAGCGACATTGTCATATACGCGAGCCAAAAGGCGCAAACGGTCCCGGGCCATGGTAAGGCGACACCCGTGGGAGTACCGTGCGTGAGGCCGCAAAGTGGTATGAGGTGTTACAGGCTAGATCGGTGTGACTTGGAATCGGGGTCCCGACAGCGTTGGTATCAGAGCCTGACTGCCTGTAGGTTTACCAAGCCAAACTGGTCGAAGTTGAGTCTAGAAATGCTTTAGTTATGTAAGGGAATTGATTGTGGAAGGGAACGTAAGGCTCTTTTTACTCCTTTACCTTATGCCCTTCTGATCTGAGTCACCCTCTTCTCTTCTACGGGGATTAAGAACTAGGCTTCTCTTCTCTCTATCAGGTTCACGTGTTACTAATCCGTAGACTCATAGGATTAATGGACTTAAGCCTCAGTTCAGTTCCTACTACTTCCGTATGTTGACCATTGATCCCGGAAGTTTATATTGTGATGTTGAGTGGTCATGCCACTATTTTGCAGGATGTCTCAAGTATTTTTGAGCATTTACAGTCGTTATGCTGTCCAAGTCATCCCAGGTTTCTAAATAGTCCGATGCATTTGCAATCCCTTCTTTTCGTTCTCGATGTTCCTTTGGGCCAGATTAACCACACTAATCGTTGAGTTGAGGTACTCTGTTGCCTTGACATATATGTTGGAGTTATTATTACGACCCTAGGTGTCTTAGAAGATTACCTAGTAAGCTAGCTATGCTTGTATTCCCAGTGTGCAGATTCTGGCCATTATTCTCGAAAGCATCCCGTGATGCCATCTAGTTAGTAGGCATTCTACTTCTGGGTTCTTGAGCCCAAGATTCACTCCACTTACCTCCTGTTGATAGTGTTTGCTAGTTCCCTTAAGTTATTAGTAACCTTTGCATTAGTCCTCGAGGTCCGAGGTATATCGTTCTTCTAAATACCATGAACCATTCTTGGCAGGAGTTCGTTTGAACCAAAAGGTCACGACCAGAGTGCTCTTAATGAGTTCTCCATTCTACATTGTGAATCTGCCAGTTCTACCCTTTCTCCATGGGTTATCCGGAAGAAATGTTGAGCTTCGCCCGACATACTAATCTATGCATCCACAACTCAGAAAACCATATGTTCCTTTGAGTTGTCCCTCTTTAGTTATTTTCTGGCCCTCGTCTATCAATTGATAGTCAGGAGTAATTGTGCATTTGTGTTATCGATGCCTATTATTCTGGTGGTCTGTCAAGCCATTCTAATCCGGAATGACTAGGAGAAACAAACTCCAGTACCTCGTCCATCTCTGGGATTGGGTCAAAGTAGTTGTATTCCGCAGATCAAATGCCTAACCAGCTTTTGTTCTGTTCTACCTACGAGTATTACCCTCTTTATGTCAGGAATCTCATGAGGATTGCACCAACCCTCATGAATTCTTGTTGCAGTGATACTTCTGGCCATCGTTATTCATTCCTCGGTCTCCGTATTATTGTAACCGGAATACTGACAAGTGAATCGTGGTGTGTGAAATCTATACTCCTAGCAATTCCGTTGCTTGGTAGTTAAAGGACAATAATTTCATCCATAGCGTGTTGGTTATCGAATCACCATTCTGAGGTTGATCGTGCTACCTAGTCCTTATTTTTGGTGCACTCTTCAATCAATGAGTTAGGATTTTTGTCAAACCCTTGCTCAGTTGATCATATCGTCTTGCCCTGAAAAGCAAGATTGTTCTCGATCTTAATAACAAGTCGTTGGATCGTGATTTTCCAAATATCTTCTTGGAAGTACCACCAGGTTGTCCCTGACCGATATGTTGAGTTTGTGAACAAGTTGGTTTTCCAATAAAGCACCCCTTCTCCAAGAATCTGTGTTGGATACCCCTGAGCTAGTTGGTCAAGCTAAACAACAACTTGGAGAGTTGGAAGATAAAAGGTTGGCTAACTTAGTTCATGTTAAGGGATATATTTGCGTGTGTTGAAGATAGATGATATCTTCATCGATTGGTCCCTGTGATCAGTTGTTGGACCTATTGTCGTATCAAGACCTTGATTTGAGTATGGGCTATCATCAAATCAAATCAGGACCAACGATGTTCATAATGTTGTCTTACTCGTGGTTGATCCCTCGAGCATACACCATTATATCTTTTGGGTCTGACCAATGCTATCACTTGTTCACATAATTATGGAATTCCATCACCATGGAAACCTGGATGAAATGTTGTTGAGCCCATCAGCAACACTGCTACCTTCTCCATGACTCGTGTTGAACATCCAGCTAGTATTGGAAACTTTATAAGCATTATCTTCGTGTTCCGTCATGAAGCATATGTTGGATGAAAGAAGTGACTTACTCTAATTCATGTGCATTAGATGCAAGTTGCCGCTGTGAATTCGAGAAAGTTTGTTTTGCCTCCTCTGGAATCATCCCAAGTCAGTCATGCATATGTGCGAAGTATACCGCGGTTTGGAGACTTGCAACCTTCATTCTATATGTATCCCTAGCACACCAAGCCACTGATTGATTTGTTCAAGGAGAAGGAGTTCCTTCATAAGAGCTAATCCGGACTTATGAAAGAACTTCGATATCCTCGTTGATGGTTCCCAACCAGAACTCGGTAGTGTTTTATTATAAGACTACCATGTGATCATGCTTGTCTGGGACAACGTGCTCACATGTATGTAGCAGAACCAGCTCATGTTTTGGAGCTTGCTGTCGTAGTTCATCCCCTGAGAATCTTGCAACGTCTTCTCGTCGATTTGTGTTGCAAACCTTAATTTTCTTTCTAGACTTGATGAAACCAACTAGACCTGGTTTCTAGACTGAAACCAACTAGATCTGAATCTCAGGCAGATATGATGGTTGGAACATTTCCCAAGAATTATAATATTGCCTCTCGATAACCAGTAAAGTGGATGTCGTGGCCAACACATCCAGCCGGAAGGCCTATTATTGTAGTATCTTGATTGAGGAAGTTGGCCACCTCCCCATAAGGATTTCCTAGGATTTATTCCACTAGTTATTCCCTATGGATTCCTGCGCACCCGAAGTCCGACCTTTACTTGATGTTCTAGATATCAAACCATATCTATGAATGGGTTACACTAGCACATCAAGGAGAACATTAGAAGCGGAGTGCTAAATGTCTCTCGGTCGATCATCCAGATTTTGTTCCCTTGGCTTCGCTAAGGTGAAATCTGGGAAAGTGTTGTCCTCCTTTGCACCTGCATCCTCCATCACCGTTCATCATGGTAGTATGATGTGTTGCCAGGATCGTCGACATGGATGTTGGTAAAACCTTGATGTATATGGAAATGCTCAAGTTCTTGAAAGCACGCTCAGTCACTCGGTTATATCCTTGGTATCAACTGGAATATGCCTTCCATTTGCCGAGTTGTTCTATAACCATAGTTTCCTTTCCAAATTGAGTGTGCCATTCTTTTGAATTCTTTCGAACGATCGATTGCGATTGCCTTAGGCTGGCATAAAGAGTTTCAATGATATTTATATCAAAAGTAATTCTTTTTGCCACTTCAGGGAATATTTCTACGAGCCACCTTCCCTAAGGTGCCTCGTTATGGAGTCATGGCAATTATCTCCTCGCTACTTTGAAACCATGCACCGTCTTATTCAGCGTGGAATTGTGTTTATCAACTTGAATCTTCGTTCTCTGTTTCACTTCATCCCTCTCTCGATGTATGTGTTGAGTCTCAGCTCAAGAGATACTCAACGTCGCATTCCGTGAGTTGATCGTGAGTTGCTCGATCTTTAAGGAGATCGATTTCTATAGAGTTTCCCTTGTCGTCATCGTGTCGGATGAAGATCTCGAAGGCAAAGATGTCAACGTTAATTGAAGCAACGGATCAACGTCTTCGTGAAGAGCAATTGGGTCATGAAGATCGTGTTAGCTTGGTGTCCCCTCTGTCTTCTTACCTCACGTCTTGAATCTCGGGACGAGATTCTTGTTTAGTGGGGGTGAGCTGTCACAGCCCCAGATCAGCCCTAGTTTGACTTTTGCTTGTTCCTCATGTCATCATGTCTAATTCAAATGAATTTGAATTGGGGATGACCAAACCCTAGCACCAAATGAATTCAACTAGGTTCAAAATAAAAATATTTTCATTAAACCCAAAATGCCCTTCAAAAATGTTCATTATTTATGGAAAAAGGTTAAAACCTTCACCAGAGGTCATGCACATTTTTCCAAGGCATTTATGGTCTTTGAAATTAATTCAAACATATTTGAATTGGAGCTATTTAAATGCTATATACATTTTAGGTGCTCCAAAAATGTTGGAAATTGTTATGGGTCACTGGAATAATTCAGACAGCACCCCTAATTATATCCAGGATTTTATAAAATGGTTTAGTATTTTACTAAATCAAAACAAAACAAATTAAACTAGAAAACAGAAACAATTAAGTAAGAGAGAGAGAGAAGGCCACTGGGCCCCTCACCTGGACATACCTGGCGCCCCACCACGGCCCAGGAGCTGGCCCAGCCCACCAGAGCCGCCACCGTCTCCCACCTCGCGCCAGAAGGACGCCAGAGGGACGCCGGGCGTGTGGTCGCCGCGCGCGGGCCTCCTCCTGCTTCCGCCGCTTCTGGACGCCTCCACGAGTGCCACGGCACCTCCCCGACCCCCTCTCACTTCTCCCTCACTCGCTGCACTTCCTCCCCTCCCCTGTCTCTCTCCCCGCAGCACCACCGAACGGAGCCGTCGCCACCGTCGCCGTTGCCGTGGCCACCGGCCACCCCTCGCCCCGCCGATGAGTCCACGAGCTCCGCCTCGACGCCTTGAAGCTTCCCCTCAACGCGAGCATCGCCGGACGCCCTGTCGCCTCGCCATCGACCCATCGTCTGCGCGCACAGCCGTGCATCGCCGCCGCCAAATTCCGACGCCGTCCGTGCCTCCCCGAGCTCGCCGAGAACCTCTTCGTGACCGCGGTGAGCACCCGGTCATTTCCCTCCTAACCCTGCTCCCTGTTTGGTTGCCGTAGCACCGTTCCCCACGAGCACCGAACCACGCCGCCGCCCGAGCTTCTCGCCGCCGTGGCCACAGTCGTCATAGCTCCCAACCGAGCACACCCACGTACTCACCGCGCCGCGTAGGTGCCGTAGGAGCTAAGCACGCCACTCCACGGCCACCGCAGCCCCGTTCCCGAGTGCGCCCGAGCTCCGGCCGCCACGGTCGAGCTCCTCGCCATCGCCTCCGGCCACCCCAGGCCCGACTGGCGCCACCGCCCGACGCGCGCTGGTCTGGGCTCTCGAACGAGCCCAGCCACGCTGTGAACGGGGCACCACAGCCCGCGCCCGAGTGCCCCGCCGCGTCTGGCCTCGCCGGCGTCACGACGCCGGTGGGTTTGACCCTGCTTGACCGGGGTTTGACTTCCCCCCCTGACCCACTGACGTGTGGGGCCAGCCCCTGTTAAAAGTTAGTTTAGTTTAAACCTAAACTTAGTAAGGCACTGAGAGACTGACAGGCAGGTCCCACGGGTCAGGTTTGACTCTAGCCAGCCCGTTGACTCGCTGACGCAGTGATGACGTCAGGCTGATGCAGTATTACATTTTCTGAATTTATTTTTATTCAGGAAATTCCAGAAAATAGTATAAACTTCTAAAAATCATATAAAATCAACCGTAGCTCAGAATGAAATAATTTATATATGAAAAATTATCAGAAAAATGCAATCTATCCATCTGTATCATTTTCATGCATGTCAAACTAAGTTATACCTGCTGTATAGGTGAAAACATGATAATGCACTATTTGAATTCATAGTTTGAATGTGAATTTGAATCTTTGGTTCAAATCAACTCAAACCATTCTGCTCTAGCTTGCATTAGCCCAAAACACATTCATATTGCCATGTCATAGCATGCATCATATTGTGCATTGCATTGATCGTGCCCTTCTCTGTTTGCCGGTAATCGTCCCCTCTCAGTAGCCGATGCTCCGATGACGTGATCGATGACACTGATGAAGAACTATAATATCTTCAGAAGTGCCAGGCAAGCATAACCCCCTTGTTCATTCCGATACAATCCCACTCTCTCGCTCCTGCTCTCTTTTACTACATTAGGACAACAACGATTCAACTATTACTTGTTGCGGTAGTTGAACCCCTTATCCTCTGCATGACCTGTCATTGCCACAGTAAATAGATGAAACCCACTAGCATGAGTAGGAGTTGTTTGAGCCCTGATGTGCCTACTCATTCATGCTTGTTTGTCATGCCTGCTATTGCTTAGAGTTGTGTCAGGTCTGATTCATCGGGGATGAATTGGAAAGTTGTGAACATGTCCTACTGTGTGTGAGCTAAGTGTGTGAACACGATTTGGTAAAGGTAGCGGTGAGAGGCCATGTAGGAGTACATGGTGGGTTGTCTCATTGTAGCCGTCCTCAGGAACTGAGTTCTGTGTTTGTGATCCATGATACAGTTACTACCACGCATTGGGCCCGAAACCAATGGACCCTCTCGGCTTCTTAATCACCCTTGTCCTTTGTCCAGGAGTTGCAAGTAGTTTCTGGTGTTTGTAGTATGCTGGAGGCCGTGGACAGCGCTGACCGAGGGGTGGGCTGTGATGCGGTAGGCACGTGGCACGGTGTACCGGGTGCCCGTTTGGTGTCTCGGGAACCCTGCACACATCGTTCGGGGCCGTATGTGGAAACCTCGGCCGGACTCCCTGCGGATGGAACCTGAATAGGCGATAAACCTGGACTAGAGACTTGAGTGTTTAGGTAGGCTGTGGCCGACTCCCTCGCCAGGCTTCCGCTTGAAGGTTGCCGAGGTACACGACGTGTACATGGTGGTAAGTGGCGAGAGCGTGTGTGACGAAGTACACCCTGCAGGGTTAACATCATCTATTCCAATAGCCGTGTCCTAGGTAAAGGACTTCTGGGTTGCCTATAACAGTTCATAGACAAGTGAAAGTGGATACTCTAAAATGCGCAAGATAAGTGTGAGTGCTATGGATGGCGTTCTCGTAGGGAGACGGGAGCGGGTCCATAGTGGAGTATTGATTTGGTGAATATGTGGACTCGTGTGCGCCACCTCAAAAGAGTTGCTTGCAGTCGTAGTTAGGATAGCCACCGAGTCAAAGCTAGCCTGCTGCAGTTAAACTCCACCACCCCCTTTGTTGATACCGATGCATATGTAGCTAGTTCTGATGTAAGTCTTGCTGGGTACATTTGTACTCACGTTTGCCTATTTTATGTTTTGCAGAGAGACGTCAGTCTCGCTAGTAGTTCCGTGTGGACTTCGACGTTTAGCTTGATACCTCAGCTACGATCTTGTGCCCTCGGCAGGATCTGGTAGATAGTTAGGCTTCTCAGCCTTTTTCATTTGTAGATGTCTGTACTCAGACATGTTAAGCTTCCGCATGTGTTTGACTTGTATGCTCTGAATGTTTGGTCATGAGACCCATGTTTGTAATATCTGGCTCTTCGGAGCCTAATGAATAAATACTCTGAGTCGTAGAGTCTTGTTGTGATGCCATGTTGTATTTGCACATATCGAGCATATTGTGTGTATGATTGAAATGCTTGGTATGTGTGGGATCCGACAATCTAGTTGTCTATCCTTAGCAGCCTCTCTTATGGGGAAATGTAGTCTAGTGCCTCCTTGAGCCATAGTAGTCCGCTACAGCCCGGTTCACCGGAGTCCTGCTAGCCCAGCACTACTGCTCCGGAACACTTGACTGGCCGGCATGTGATTCACTTCGTTCCTGTGTCTGTCCCTTCGGGGAAATGTCACGCTGTGACATCCGGAGTCCTGCCTAGCCTGCTATAGCCCGGGTTCCCGGAGTCCTGTTAGCCCAGTGCTACAGCCCGGATTCGCACGCTGCTGACCGACATGTTCGATGTTGATTCATGTATGCCTGTCCCCATACGTTATTGCCGCTTTGGGTTCACGACTAGCCATGTCGGCCCGGGTTCTCTGTCATATGGATGCTAGCGACATTGTCATATACGCGAGCCAAAAGGCGCAAACGGTCCCGGGCCATGGTAAGGCGACACCCGTGGGAGTACCGTGCGTGAGGCCGCAAAGTGATATGAGGTGTTACAGGCTAGATCGGTGTGACTTGGAATCGGGGTCCCGACAAGGGACCTTCAGTGGATCCATCTACCTTATCTGGCTTCACTTGTGCTAACCCTATTATCATTGATGAATCCTTTGATGCAAATTGTAAAATGTTCAAAAATCAGAATGGCGAAGTGTTTGCCAGGTATATTGGTACTAACGATAGGAATGGACCACCTTTGAAGATGATCTGGGTCCCCAAAAGTTGTCTTGAGAAGCTTCCTATGAATGTCATCATGACACCACCTGGGAAGAAGACAAACCCCAGACCAAAGGCTTGATATGGTGTCGGTGGAAATGACACCTATGGAATCACTGGGATCCCTTCGACGGCTGGCGGGCGCGGGGTTGTGCAAAGAGCGGGTCTGGTGGCCAGCACAAAGATCGTTTACCCAGGTTCGGGCCGCAAGGATGCGTAATACCCTAGTCCTGCTTTCGTGTATATTTGAGTGTTCTTGAGCTCTCGAACTAGCTGCGGTGTGTGCGTAGTCCAAAAGATCCGAATCCTTCTCCAGTACGCCTCGGACCTCCTTTTATAGTCAAAAGGGGTCGCCACAGTGGCACACAGGAGGTAGAAAGGTATACAGTCTACAAGCTTATCGCCTTTCATTACAGGACAAGGCGCATTAAATGCGCTCCTTAGGTGTCCCGTTGCTTTATTGGGGATGGCAACGAGGCCCGTCCGTCCGTCGCCGCTCCGCCTCGCTCCGACACGCGTCCAGGCCAACGAGGCATGCAACGCCACGTGGGCTGGCAGACTGCTGAGATGGCGTGGTGGTAGGGTCTTCACGAAGATCTGCATGCCACCATGCAGGTGCTTGACTAGCTAGACTAGGAGCCACGTACTGCCACGTGTGTACTTGCCTTAGCTGGTGGGTCGGCCGCTGAGCTGGGGCAACGATGGGACGGCAAGGGCTTGCCACGGTCTTGCGTATATTCCCGGCGAGGGTCTTGCCGGGGCCTTGTGCGTTCCCTCGGCAAGGAGCCTTGCCAGGGCCTCGTGGGCATCCTCGGCAAGGAGCCTTGTGGTCTTCTTGTCTTCTGGTTCATAGGCTTCGTGGACTCTTTGTCTTCACAAAGATCTGCATGCCGACTATGCAGGCACTTCCCGAGCCTTGGTTCCAATGCTGTCGATGGTGTCGGAACTCTTAGGCTCAAGGGTGGCCGCGATGTTGGTGTTGGGTGAGCTACCCCGGCAAGGCTCTTGCCGGGGCTGCGTAGGCCGCCCCGGCAAGGATCTTGCCAGGGAAAAACCGGTTTTGCTGCTCCGTCTTCTGCGCCCCTGGCTGGAGCACTGCTCTGGTATTCTTGTGCTTCTGCTTCCTCCCTTTGCCCTGCTAAGTGTGGCCGCAGGTGCTGCTCTGAGTGCCCGTGCACAAGTAGAGGGGTAGAAAGGAGAGCCCCTACTTTTGTACTCCAACATATGGTCCAAAGGCTTCATACAGACAGAGGACCCACCAAGGTCACCCTAACACCAATGTTTTGCAGGGAAACCATACTCAGACTTACGAATATGAGCGTGTTTCATCAAACCGCTATGTTCATAAGACCAAGAACTTTTCTTCTTATTCTTATGAGTATTATTGACCTCCTGCAAGGCTATTTGCTAGGGATCCAAAGCCAAAGTTCTCAGATGCTGCACATAGACCCATTGCTTCTAAGCCACCCCTGAAGATGTGGGTGGTTAAGAAGAATTAGCTCTCTTTTGCAGGGAATGGTCTCTAGCCAGAAATCAAAAGCTTCCGACGCTTATGCTGGGGACCTAAAACATCTTGTGGGATGCAAGATAAAATGCCAAAATGGTCTTACTATGTATTTCGTCCTAGGATTTCTTGACAACCATCCTATCTACCCTAACAAGGATCTGAACTTTGATAGTATGCTTGTTCATCGAATGTTTATGCTTCACACTTCTCTTTGTGAAGCCTATCCCCAAATTGCATTGTAGGGTACGACTCCAAGGCTACTAAGTGGATTATGGACAATGGATGCACTAACCACATGACTGGTGGTCGAAGTCTTCTTATGGATTCAAACCTACGTCCATCTGACAGAAGTCACATCGCTTTTGCTGACACTGGTAAAAGCGAGGTATTCGGCCTAGGTAGAGTTGCAATCTCAAAGGATCAACACATGAATAAAGTGATGCTTGTTGAATCCCTTGGTTTCAACTTAATGTGTGTCTCAATGCTTGGTGATCAGGACATGATTGTGATATTTGGAAAATATCGTTGCCTCGTGCTTATGGAATCTGACAAATCTCTCGTCTTCGAAGGGTATCGAAAAGACGATCTGTATATGGTAGATTTCTTCGCAGGACCATAGTTGTCCATATGTCTTCTGGCAAAAGCTTCAAAGTGCTGGCTCTGGCATCAGAGGCGAGGGCAAGCGGGCATGAGGAACTTGCACACTCTCGCGAAGAAGAAACATGTCATAGGCATCGAGAGCGTCGAGTTCAAGATGGATCATCTGTGTGGTTCCTGCGAAGCCGGAAAGATGACTATGGCCAAGCATCCCTCGAAGGCAATCATGACGACGACACGTCCCTTTGAGCTGCTTCACATGGACTTATTTGGCCCTACTCACTACTCTACCCTTAGTACCACGGCATGCCTCCATGGCTTCGTCATTGTTGATGATTACTCAAGATATACATGGGTGCACATAATTCTCTACAAGACTGAAGTGTAGGATGTCTTCAAACGATTCACTAATCGTGCCATGACAAACTATGGTGATGCGGAGCATCCTACGGTCATCACCAAGTCAAGAGTTCGTTTGGCAAGTGACACGTGCGACATCTACTTCACACACATAAAGGTGAATCATCTCCTTTACACGAGTTCACTTGACCCCTTCGAGGATGGTATACTACTTGCCACTCCTCCCGTGTGCATGCAAAGGTATTGTCGGAACTTCACGGATGTCGAGGAGGAGTGCAAGCGCAAGTGTATGTCTACACCATCCACGAGGGAGGCATGGAAGAGAAGACGGAAGAAAGGAGAAGAGGAAGAAGGAGCGACTGCTGGAGCCAGGCCGGACATCTAGACCGCCGTCCGGATCATTCGGGCTCAGCCGGATCATCCGGACCCTCCCCCGGATCATCCGGATAACCGCGGCAAAGACACCCGAAGGCTTCACTTGAAGCCAGATCATCCGGGACTCCGTCCGGATCTTCCGGATCCCCGATGCCCGTATCCGCCGGACCCCCGCATGGAGCGCAAGTCAGAGAGCGTCCGAAAGCCTCCACTTGAAGCCGGATCAATCCGGATGAGAACCCGGATCATCTGGACATTGCCCGGATCATCCAGACCACTACTCGGATCATCCGGCCTTGCCTGCGCACATGACTTGGGCCGAGGCCCATGTACCTGTTTCGCCTTCTCACTTACCCCTTCGCCCCTTAGACTATAAATAGACCTCCTCGACCTCTTTTCTAGGGTTAGCAAGGTGATAGCTCATTTGTATGTGAGCTTTGCTCCTACCTTCTCCTCTTGAGAGAGAGACTACTCCATTGGAGGCCAAGACCTCTTGGGAGAAGATCCCGAGGGATATCAAGACCGCTTCAGGGAAGGATCTATCTAGATCATCAAGCCCCCATCTCCTTTGGATTTGGGATGAACTTTACCTTGTATCTTTCCCTTTGTTGTTCACGTACCTTGTGGATCTTGTGTGTTTGATTGTCTAGTGGATGTGTGATTGGACTTGTTCTTGAGTGTTCCTCTCGTTTTCCCTCGTGTTTCCCCACGTGTTCTTCCTGTTCCTCGCGGGATCCCCTCCATTTCGTGAATGATCGGGCATCTAGGGTTCTACCCTACATCATCTTGGTATCATGAGCCACGTTTATCACCAAACATCCAAAAATCCCCACCAAAAATAGCCTTGTTTTGCTTGATTTCGTCCCAAAATCCGAAAATCCACAGCAAAAATAGCCCCAATTTTTTTGTGATTTGTTGGTTTGATGATGTTTTGTTGATTTTGATCCATAGATTTGCTTGTTTTCGAGTGGATCTAGCATCTCCCCAAGTTTCCCCACCTTCCATCCATGAAATCTCCTCAATTTTGACCCCAAAATCATCCAATTTCCGACCAAAAATTCGTCCCTGAGAGGAAATCCCGAGTAGTTTGACCTGCCCGAATCATCCGGACGTGCTCCTGGATCATCCGGACAACTCCCGGATCAGCTGGACCCTCTCCCGGATGTTCGGATAATCTAGACACCCGAATACCAGTACCGGAGTTGACAAACCCGGATTATCCGGAAGAACTCCTGGATCATCCGGGCATAGCCCGAATTACATGGACCTCCTCCCGGATGTCCGGGTAACCCTGAAACTGACACAGCTGGAATTTTTTTTGGCCATAACTAATTCATCCGGAGTCCATTTTTGACGTTCTTTAGCTCGTTTTGAAGTTATTGACATCCCCCATCCCACAAAAATACCTCCAACATCATTTGGCTCCATCATATTTTCTGAAATTTGGCAAGTTTTCCTAGGCCCTCCACCATACCATCCGCATTACCACCACCGACTTCCGCAACCTAACCCAGTTTGTTCCCCATTACATATGTGGTTGTTTGAGTTGTGACTTCAGTCTCCTAAGGTGTTTCGGCGAATTACGGACGGTTTCTTCTTCGTCAACCACCACCACCACTTCCGCATAGGCTTGCCCACCATACACTTCCGCCACCTCAACTTAACCCAATTTTGTTTGAGCTTGTCCGAGTTGTGGTTTGTGTCTCCTAAGGTGTTTCAGCTACTTAGGGACGGTGACTTCAACTCCAACACCATGTATAGTCCACCACCATAACCTCCACTTCCGCCTTGCGTACTCCAAAACCCATCATTCCATTTCCGCAATCCCTTTGAGCTTCCACAAAACCACCACTGCAGTCGGCTCCCACCATTTGACAATTGACATTTGAGATTTTGAGTTGTGGTTTTTCCGTTTCCTAAGGTGGTTGGGATAATTAGGGACGGTTTGACATCAAGAACACCACCACTCATCATCGCCCTGAGTTCGTCATCGACATTGACCACTTCATCATTATCCATCCTTATGTACACTCGACAAACCATTGACGGTAACCTCGACGACACCATCGTATATTCCCCTTGTGTCGGATTTCGGGTTCCGGCAAAACCCTTGAGGTTCGAACACTGGGGTGCGCACGAAGATCACTCTCTCTCCCTAGATCACTCTCGCTACAATCGCAAGGCCTAGCTCGACGAACCCAAAGAACGAGACACACAAGAGTTTATACTGGTTCGGGCCACCGATGTGGTGTAACACCCTACTCCAGTGTGGTGTAGTTGGTTGGTTGAGGATGATCTGAGTGATCCGTCCCCCTCTATGGTGGTGGCTAGTCCTATTTATAGAGGCCCTGCCCTCTCCCCCAATATTGAGTGGGAAGGGGTCCAACAACGGCCAAATTCGAAGGGAGACAACTAGTACAAGTTATCCTGACTAAAGGTGGTATTCGCCTGCCAAAGGCTCTGGTGGTGACGCCGTCTTGGGCTCCATGGTGACCTCCGTCCTGTCGTCCTGCTGGTCTTGGTCTCGTTGCACCGATATGGAAACCATTTCCTGATGCCTTGGGACTCCCCGCCTGTGCTTGCCCCATTAGCACCAAAGAGGAAACGAGGACACTGCACGCTGGCACCCGCCTGGCTCCAGTCGTCATGGCTTACGTCACAGGAACCTTGTGAGGTGTCCCTTGCCTTGATCTCTCCGCCCCTCGTGAGCCAGCCTGGTGAGGCCGTTCCTGAGGAGGTCTTGTGTCATCCGCCTCGCGAGGGTCTTGAGTGTTTGCTGGTGAAGATGGGTCGTACTGGGCCGCTGGCAGAGCCACGCCGTGGGCCGCAGGCAGGCAAGTCTGGGGACCCGTGTTCCCAGGACGCCGACATCTTGCAATTGCATTGATAACCCCTAGCCCATTTTGCGCTAATTGCCTATCGAGACTAGCCATTTGAGTATGGCCGACAACGTTACTTGTGCACATTATTGATCCACCCTTCCATTGCATACATACCATATCATCTTGGTATCGTCATATCATCCCTTGTGTCACAAGTTTGTTCCCGCATATACACAATTGTTATCTTGGTTTACGCATTTCGCCTAGTGACCATCCAAAAAAAAGAATAAGCTTTTAAGCAAAAGAGTGAACAAAGAAGCTTGTATGCAAGAGCCATAGCATCATACCACATTGCACTAAGATTGTCATATCCGATCATCTTGGATCATCTTGAGAAACTCCGGGAACCATACATAATAGCATACTCGGGATAGAAAGTTGATATATCTTTGCATCTGATAGGTTGTGAACAAGTGTCGTATCCTCCTATTGAGCAATCGTGCTAGCGTCTCTCTTCAGTTATGAAACACAAGCGTTTTCCATGGATTCCACATTTTGTTCTCATTCCTTGGTTGCACGGCCCCATTTATCTATCCGTGTGTGCATTTCCATGTGCCATTCATTTTTATTGGTCTACTTGTTTCACTAGCGAATTTGTGAATCTCTTTCAACATTATTGACTCTTGCTAACATTTTGCATCAAATTTTTGTGCCACTATCCTAACCAAGCTTCTCAATAAGCTTTACTTGATAGGTGTGAGTAAACAAGTCCGATACCAATTCCGCTATTCTTTCATTTTACATTGAGTGAAACGCGATACATCCTTAACTTTGGGAAAAGGTAACTTGGTATTGTTTATCTCATTTCCTACTCACCTCTAGTCGAGTCTTGTGATGGATAGACAAGGCATTTCCCCTTCGGTGTACAACAACAATGACGAGTTCGATCCCACAAAAAACACCACCAATGCCAAGATGCATGTTCAAATGGAGGAGATCAATGCCCTCATCAAGTCCTACAAGCGGTCTTCCTCATCTTCGAGAAGACGCTCAAGAGCACATGCTTCCGAGCTACCATCTCCGGCAAGATCACATCGGCATCGACACCACCACCAACGAGAACGTGAAGATTAAGAGCTCAACACCAACAACCGCTCAATGACTTCACCATCTCCCTTGGCACCTTCGCCAAGCGACTTCAAGGCATCTTCGCCTATGGACATACGGCATCTTCGCCAACAAGCACCCCAAGACTACGCTCAAGAGAAGCTCCCCAAGCTCAAGTGTGCGACTTCCACGAGCTACTACGACCTCAACACCGACCACAAGATTCCTTTCTATGGGACTCAAGAACCCGAGGAGTATCTCGCGTGGGAGCACCTAATGGAGGACTACCTCAAGCTACATCAAGTCCCTCCCGAAGATCAAGTGAAGTGCGCCACAAGAAACTTCCACGACTATGCGTCCACATGGTGGCTTTACACACCTTCGGAGACCTACGACATGAGTTGACCCAAGATGAAGAGAGCTTTGCGGCGATAGTTCGTGCCTCCAACCTACACGGAACAACTTCTACGCCAATTGGAGAACACCATCCAAGGATCCAAGTCCATCAATGCGTACGTCAAGGAGATGAAGAATGCCTTGCAATGAGCCGGCGTGGATGACCCCATTTCAATGAAGTTCCACTTCATGATGGGATTGCGCAACGACATATCCAAGACTCTCTTCCTCGAGAATTACAAGTCCCTCGGCGACTACTACATTGGTGCTCTCAAGGTGGAACAAGAACTCATGAAGGCCAAGGCTTCTCCACCCCAAGCACACTTCTATAAGACCAAGCTCCAAGACAACAAGCATGAGGCTAGTACCACCATGATGTCCAAGCCTGACGAGATCCAAGACGATGCTCCCAAGTTCGACTTCACCGCCATCCCTCTTTGTGGCATTGATGATGCTGAGTCTAGTTCAACTCTTTTTCAAGGTGGTGTGGCGACGACTACGACTACGGAGCCATTTGATGACCAAGCTTTGGAGGCGAACGACATGGTGACGAGCAAGGATGATTCTTCCATCTTTGGAGATGAGAATGATGATGTTCCATCTTCAGCCTTCATCCACGGCGACGACGACGAGATGGTTGAGCATGGGATTTTCCCTTCGACCACGGCGACGTATGATGACTTGAGTGACTTGTGCGACCATATTGAGAGTAAGATTGACTTCACCACTAGCCCCATATATGATGAGTTGCCACAATTCCCATGTGAGGAGAGCCACAACCCCCACTACTTGAGTGAGATGAGTGACTCCAAAATATGTGAGTTTGAGTGCACCTACTTTGATGGAGTGAGTGAGCCACCACATAGAGAGTGTGTGATAGTTGATAGGGCATGTGAGGCCACTATGATTTATAACGACTTAACCTCTACCTCTATTGTGTCGTCTCATTTGGTGCTAGGTCCCATATATGATGACGCGCCGATACTCGACGACTTCGTCCTTCCTCTGGACAAGACGATGGCCATGGTGGAATATGATGCACTCCCCACATGGTTCCATCAAGACGATGAAGTGGACCACCATTTGGTCTTGGCCACCTCACCTACACCACTTGAGTGGAATGAACAAGGTAACATAGGTGAAGGTGATTCTCTAGTCCCACTAGTGGACATTCTTGACATTGATTGCTTGCATGATGTTGATCAAGCTATTACCGTGCTTCATGCTAGTGCGATTTCCCCATGCGATGATTTACCCATTTTTGATGAGTATGATGATTGCCATGTGGAGTCTATTAGTTGTGATGCCATGTTACATAGGATTTCTTGTGATAATTCTCTCAGTCACATCATGTTTTACAATCTGGTTGACTTGCCATATGCTATGCATGAGATCAATCATATGTCATATTTGCAATCTCATCGTAGTGACTATGCATATGCCATTAAAATAAACCCAATTTGCACTTATGGCATAGATGACAAGCCCATGGTTATTGGCATTTGTTTTTCTTGTGATGATATTGATATGCTCCCTTTGCATCAATCATCTCATATGCCATGCCTTGACTACCTAGCTTCGGATATGCATTGTTTTGGATGTTGTCCATTTTCTCCATATGATGTTTCCAATATTGCTCATGAGGAGACCCCCATAGTTTCCTCATACATGTGAGGAGATTTTGATCAATCCCATCCATTGCATGATCCCAATAATTATGTGCACCATATGCTTCCCATGAATGAAAATGATATTGATGTGAAATATACTTGTATGCTAAATTTGTGTCCCCATCGTGTCATACATAATAACTATTCTTTCATGATGTGTCGGGGGTTGGGTGCGACATATGCCAATGGATGGCTTATCATGGTGGGAGCGAGTAGAACGTCACCGGTGCCTGGAAGCGGGATGAGGCGAAGACACGAATGCCGGCGCACTTTACCCAGGTTAGGGGCTCTTTCTAAGAGATAACACCCCTAGTCCTGTTCTGCGGGGTCTCCGCATGGTCACTAATTAAGGCAATAGTGGATACAATGGTGCTCCTCAAGCTGTATGCTTGAGGTAAAAGAAGGCAAGCACACTCTCTCCTTCCTCTAGATATGAGTCTAGTTCTAACAAGTTGGGAACCCTTTGCATGGGTGCCCTGGGGGGTTTATATAGGCCTATCCCCCAGGGATACAATGGTAATCTGACCGGGAGTAGGACCCGACTGTCAGTGTCTCTGGTCGCCGGCTTCTCCGCCGGCTGCTGGGGCCCGCCGCATGGTGGGCCCCGCCGACTAGTCTGGTACGGAGCTGACAGGCCGCTCCCGCCGCTCGCGGGTCTTGCCGGCAGCTGATTACTGTAGCCGTGATGCTAATGACGCAGGCTTGGTCAGGGAGCGTGGCTACATTCCCGCCGCCTTGTGGGAGATCACTGTAGCCACACCGTGTCTTATCTGGTTTAATGGTGCGTGGGCCCCGAGGAAGGAACGGGCCGCCTGCTAGAGGCCGGCCTCCCTCGGGTTCGACTGGCCAGGCTTTCGCCGTCTTCCGGGCTCTCGCTACCTGGTAGGGCCCACCGCCTGCAGGCCGTACCGATAGGCCATCGTGGGAGCAGGGCTCCACCTGGCAGCAGTGACGTCAGGGGTGGAGTGGCAACAGTGCACGACCCTAGATTTGGGGGTGATGGGCTACACTGTAGCCTCACCATGTCTTGTCTTCTTAATGGGGGCGCAGACTTTGAGGGCGCTGTGAGCCGCATGCCAGAAGCCGGCCTCTCTGGAGGCTGCCTGCAAGGAGTCGGCCCGTCTTGGTGCCGCCTTCTGGAGCTTAGCCGCCTTCAGGCAGCCGGCCGCTTGGGTCTGCTGGCCATCAGAAGGCGGCGCTTCATCTCGAGGCTCTGAGGGGCGCAGCCGCCCCCGATGTCTTGAACGGTTCAGGGACTCGGGTTAGGCTACCCGTGGCCCATTACTCCGACAGTAGTCACCGAAGCTGATGAGGCGCCGTAGCTGAGGAGTCGAGGAGCCTCACCAGTTTCTTTCTCCGGGTGCTCTGAACAGAAGCTTCATCCGACTACTGGCGAGCTGTCTGGTGGGAGTAGGCCACGTCCAGTCGGATTTGTCTAAAACTTCGAACGCAACGGCAGGACTAGGGGGCGTGATAGCGAAGCTTCCAGGCCCGCCGCCCGTCAAGAGCCCGCCATGTGGCGTCAGCCAGCCTGCTAGCCCACGCATGCGATGGGATGCGACAGCAGGCTGGGCCCGCCACCACCGGGCCTCGGCGCCCGAGCAAATCCGCTGCGGCCGAGGCGGGCGGTTGGGCTTCTTTGTGGAGTTACTGTGCGCAGTAACTCGTGCGGTAAACGCGGGGACGTGGGGTTGTGGGCATAGTTAATCCCACGATCCCACGCCCGCCCCCTCGGCTTCATAGCCCATTGGCTATAAGTAGGGGGAGGAGGTGGAGCGGCGGAGCATGCGCGCCCCTCTACCCCATTCTTGCCTCCTTCTTCCTCCTCTCGCCGCAGCGCCCCCGAGCTACGCCGGAGTGCCGCCGCTGCTCGTCTCCGTCGAGTTCTTCCGCTCCGAGCCCTCTTGGCCTCGCTCCGATCCTCAGCTCCCCCGCCGCGCCATTAGCCTCATCGAGCTCTTCATGGCACGCGAGCGGGGAGGAGACTGGGACGGGTCGAACGTCCATGAAGACCACATCGCTTTCCTTCATGACACGTGGCGCCTTCCCGGCGCAAACTACGTGAAGGCGCGCGTGCCTCCTGTGGGGGAGATCTCGCCGGCGCCGGGGGAGAACGAGTGGGTCGTCTTCCGCTCACACTTCATCCGCGGCTTCGGCCTGCCGGCGAGCGGCTTTCTCTGCTCGTTCCTCGAGTTGTACCATCTCCAACCTCATCACATCACGCCCAACACCGTGATGCTTCTGTCCGCCTTCGTCACGATGTGCGAAGGCTACCTCGGCGTCCTCCCCACCATCAAGTTGTGGGGAGCGTTCTTCTATACCAAGCTGGGCACCTCCATCTAGGAGGTGGCAGCCCAGTGCGGCGCCTTCGTCAAGGTGTGCTGGCCGTCTTCGAGGAACGCCTTCCCCTCCATTAAGCTGCCACAGTCGGTCAAGATGTGGCAGCAATCTTACTTCTACGTGGAGAATGTCAACCCGGCCGTTGACTTCATCAACCTGCCGGCCTATGAGGCCAGCCCACCAGCTGAGCCTCTGGCCAACTGGGGCTACAAGCCGAAGCCGGTGTCAGCAGACGGCGCCGCCACCATCAACCGACTCCGGGTGCTGACCGAAGCCGAAGGCCTCAAGGCGTCCGACCTGCTGGTCGCCTTTGTCGCGTGCCGGGTTCTCCCGCTCCAAGGCCGGCCTCACTTGATCAGCCGGATGAGCGGGCATCGCGTGCCAGCTGAGTACCAAGGAGATGCCGGCTGCTAAGGTGGTGAACTTGGTGAACGAGATCTCCGACCTCAAGCTGGAGGGGTCCTGGCAGTTCGGCAAGCAGCGGTATTCCCGCGGGGACCCGCCACCAGCCGTAAGATTTTCAATCTCTCCTTTCTTCAATACTTCGTCTTGATTTCGTCTTGCGGGCTTGAACAGTCGGCCTCTTGCCCTTTGAAAGAGATCTACATGTCTGAGGTGACAGCCGCCATCGTGGGGGCGGGTGGCCCCTATGCGCCGGACCGAGCTGTGAGCGACGTGGATGACCCCGACCTGGGGGCGGCCGCCTTGGAGGACGACTCTACAGGCGGCGTCTATGGAGCCAGCGGCTCCGAAGAAGGGGGCGTTATCGAGACATGGCCAGATGACGACAATGAGGAAGATGAGCCACACCCTTCACGAGGCACCGGCAAGGTGGACGCGGGCCCTTCCGCAGAGCCGACTGCCCGAGGCGGCACGCGGAAGCGAAAACAGGGTGCCGCCTTGTTCGGTAGCGCGCCGAAGAAGGCCATGAATCCAACCGCCGCGACCAGGCGGAAGGACGCCGCTGCGAAGGCGGCCAAATACCAGAAGCTCCCGAAGGCGCCTCCAATGGTGTCAGCGTCAGTACCCTTTCTTGCGCTTTTCTTTCTTGTCAATTATTTCTGAGCTTCCTCTCTTCGTTTTTCTTGACTTAGGGCTCCGCTCTCTCTTGAGAAGTCGGCCGCATCCTCCATCATTGGGTCGGCGGAGACCTCTACCACCACCCGGCGAATTGATCCGGCCGTCGACCTCCGGGAGGCGCGGGAGGTGCGCGAGGAGCAGGAAGCCGCCCGCCTAGAGAAGGCGGAGGGAGACAAGGCAGAGGCCGCCGCATTGAAGAAGCTGGCAGAGGCCGAGGCCACTGCCGCGGCGAGGAAGCAGGACGAAGAAGCCGCGAGCCGTCAGTCGGCGTTGTTCGTCTTCCCCTTAAACTCCGCGCAGCCACCACCAGAGTTTGTGTCGCCGACTGGGGGAACCGGCGACGAGAACCCGATCATGGAGAAGGACGGCGGCGATGTCGTCATGCCGGCCGTGGTCGTGCCCCTGCCACCACCTTCTGAAGAGGCGCGAGAGAAGTAGCCGGCGGACCCGCCGGTGCCGCCGGCCGGAGACGAGATGGTGACAGGCCCGACACCCGAGGTCCGCACACCATCACGCCGCCGGTTTGCAAAGGCGGCTTCGGCGCTACTTCCGCTGGAAGTCGGCACCGCAAGCTCTTCGATCCCGGACGCCAAGGCGACCAGCACCTCGCTCGCTGATTGGGTGCGGGGAGGCGGGACGGGCCCTTTGAACCAGGCGATCCTGGACGTCCAAGGCAAACTCCGAGCCGAGGCCGACGCCCTGAAGCAGTGCAACCAAGCGTTCCTGGAGTCGCGAGCAGCCGTCCGGGTACACTTCTTGCTTCTTCATTTTTAATTCTTGTATTGCACTATGGGGGCGCGCCAGCGCACCCACTGGGTGCCCGAGTTTCGGGCCGGCTGCTGAGCAGGCGGCTCGGAACTTTAATTGGCAAGCTCGGAGTACTAACATTGTTTGATATCTTCACTGCAGGATTATAATAACCTTCGCGCGGCCGCCTTCAACTCCAAAGTCCAGGAGCTGAATCAACGGACCACCGACTTGTCGGAAAGCCGGAGTAAGTCTTTGTTTTGTTTCTCTGCGGGGGCGTGCTAGCGCACCCGCGGGCTGTAGTCCCCGAGATTCGGGTCGACTGCTGAGCAGTCAGGCCGGATCTCCCCGGCAACCGTTCTTCTTCTTTGTTTGTATTGATAACTTCTTTCTCTGTGGGGGCGCGCTGGCGCACCGGCGGGCTGTAGTCCACGAGATTCGGGCCGACTGCTGAGCAGTCGGGCCGGATCTCCCCGGCGACCGTACTTCTTCCCTGTTGGTTGCTTACACCTATTCCCTTTTTGCAGAAGCCAACGCTGCCCTGCAACAGCAGCTGGGAGAAGCCAACACCGCCTTGCGTGCCAAGGAGGTGGACTGCAGCAAGCTGGCCGTGGAGCGTGACCGGCTGACCATGCAACTGGCGGAGCACGCAGAACTTCTCAAGAAGGCCCATAAGGAGGCGGAGGAAAAGGAGGCCGCTCTCCTTGCTGAGTTCGAGACTGAACGCTCCGCCTGGACTGACAAGGAGGCTTTGCTGACTGCCGGCTTTGGCGAGATTGAAGACATGGTTGATGGTAAGTTTCCTTCTTTACTATTTCTTCGAGCTGCCGGCTGCTGATCGAGCCGGCTTCTTGATTCTAATTTGGCTCTTTTGCTTTCTGTTCGAGCAGACTTCTTCCCCGATCGCGATGGATGGAGGGCAGAAGGTGAGGATATTGCTGCCGACGCCCCCCGCACCCTTAGCGAGCAGCTTCTCAGCATCCAGGCTCATCTTCGGCCGGCTCATCGGATGCTGCGATGTCTTCAGCGTGTCGGCGCCCAGGTGATCGCCGCCCTATGGCCAGACATGCCGGCTCCACATACACCCAGCTGGACTGCCGACTGGCTAGAGGTGGTGGCCGGCCGCCTTGAGGCGGGTTCCTCGGCCCAGGCTGGGGCACGCCGAGCCTTGGAGTTCGTGAAGGCATGGTACCATGGGCTAAATCTACCCTAGTTGGCCATGCTTGGACTGGGAGCCCAAGAGGAGCTGGTGGCAGTGGAGCGTGAACTTGTCCAGCGGGCCGCGGCGATCGCCGAGTACGCCAACACCAGCGTCTTCGTTCCTGAGCTAGCTGAGAATGGCACCGAGGCGCCGCAGGAGTGGTTTGAGCTGAACCCGGAGGATGGCGAGGACTCGGCCGAAGTGATCAACTCCAGCGACGAGGGAGAAGACGAGGAGGACGAGGAAGGTGAAGAGGAGGCGCCAGAGGTTGAAGCGGATGGCCAGCCTCATCTCGACCGCGCCTCCAGTAACGAGCCATGCCCGAGCAAGCCGGCTGCTACTGAAGGCGACCAAGCGGAGACTGACCAGCCGGCCGCTCCACCAACTGGCACGACGGACTCCACCGTTCCGCCGAACCCATCTGCTGCTCCCTAGGCTGCCAATTTATGTTTGTTTTTACCTGCTTATAAGTCTCGACAAACTTTGTTAACTTCGCGCAATTCCACCCGCGGGGTGTATTTCAAACTTCCGTTGAATGTTGGCCAAGGGCCTTTTGATATGTAAATATGCTCGCCGAGTTCTATCTTTCCTTGCTTTTTGCTCCTTGGCTTTTTTCCTTTGCCGCCCTCCCTGTGCTGTCGCCTGGCCAGCCAAATAGCCGTTGTGCGGACTGCGGCTGGGTTCAGTACATGGCCGCTTTGGGAGGGTAAGTACTTAGCAGATTAGAGTTTTTTAGCAAGTCAAGTAGAAGCCGGCCGGCTGGCTGCTCAGCAGTCGGTCGGCGACGCGGGAAGCCGGCTTGAACTATGTGCACGCCTTGGGTCCTTAGCAATTTTTCATGCGAGCACTCTTTCTGCCTTGACTCCTGCCCACCAGATAGTCCCTCTGCGAGCTGTGGCTTTTGGCAGGAGAGGGCTTTAGTGCCAACACATTACTTGTCCGGCTGCAGGAAGCATTACATAGTACAAGGCGGCGAGTCCCCAGGTTGACTGATCGAACCCGGTACCAGACGGACTAATGAAATAACACACTGATAGGCATAATACTTATCATATAGATAAAAGAGGGAAGTCCCTGGGCTCTTCTCGGGGGACCCGGAGTCTTCGTACTTAATACAAAAGTTGGCATGGTACATACTTCATCAACTGTAAAACCTTCGGAGGAGGTTTGCATTGCATGGTCGCTCCGTCTCCTTGCCGGAGTCGTCTCTTTTGCGTGCTCGAGGCTTCTGAGCATCGATCAGGTAGTAGGAGCCATTGCCCAACACCTTGTTGATGATGAAGGGGCCTTCGCAAGGTGCCGAGAGCTTGTGCTGGCCGGCTGTTCGCTGGATCAGCCGGAGCACAAGGTCTCCCTCTTGGAAGGATCTTGGCTTGACCTTCCGATTGTAGTATCGGGGCAGGCTCTGCTGGAAGATGCTGGACCGGCTGAGTGCAAACAGCCGGCCCTCTTCTAGCAGATCGATGCCGTCTTCTTGTGCTTCTTTTGCCTCCTCTTCGGTGTACATGGTGACTCGAGGGGAGTCAAATTTTATGTCGGTCGGGATGACGACTTCGGCACCGTAGACGAGGAAGAAAGGCGTGAAGCCGGTTGACTTGTTCGGAGTTGTGCACAAACTCCAGAGGACGGCCGGCAGCTCGTCGAGCCAGCAGCCGGCCGAACGCTCTAGAGGTTCAACCAGTCGGGGCTTGATGCCGGACAAAATGAGGCTGTTTGCTCGCTCCACTTGGTCGTTTGACTGTGGATGGGCAACGGATGCTAAGTCTAGTCGGATGCCGTGTGTCATGCAGAAACGGGCCAAGACGCCTTTGGCAAAGTTTGTGTCGTTGTCGGTGATGATGCTGTGTGGTATGCCATACCGGATGCTGATGTCGGAGATGAAAGTCACAGCAGTCGGACCATTCAACTTCTTAATTGGCTTTGCTTCTATCCACTTGGTGAACTTGTCCATCGCGACAAGTAGATGGGTCATGCCGCCGCATGCTGTCTTGAATGGTCCCACCATGTCCAGGCCCTAGACGGCAAAGGGCCAGGCAATGGGGATAGTCTTGAGTGCAGAAGCCGGCTGATGTGGCTTCGAGCGGAACTTCTAGCACCCTTTGCATTTCTGGACCAAATCTTTGGCGTCTTCTAGAGCAGTCGGCTAGAAAAAACCGTGGCGAAAAGCTTTGGCAACAAGTGCCCTTGAGACCGTGTGGTGGCCACACTCGCCTTGATGGATATCTTTGAGGATTGCTTGGCCTTGGTCCGGCTCCACGCAGCGCTGGTACACACCAGTGATGCTACGCCTCACAAGTTCTCTACTGACGATGGTGTATGCTGCTGCTTGGCGTTGCACTTGTTGTGCCGAGATCTCATCAGTTGGTAGCTCTTTGTTCACCAGAAAGTTGAGGATGGGCTGAGCCCATGAAGGTGTTGTTATTTCTTCGACTGTGAGGACTGCGATTTGCACAAGGGCGGTTGGGCCGGGAGGTGGAGGGTTGGAGTCGGCTGCCGCTTGCTGAGTCGATGAAGTCCCCGGGCTGACTGCAGCAGTCCCCGTGCCGGGTTCTGAAGTCCCCGGGCCGAGTGCGACTGCTGTAGTCCCCGAGCCACCTGCCGAAGTTCCCACGCCGGCTGCTGGGGTCCTCAAGTCAGATCCGAATGCTTCAGGAGGAGCCGGCACGAAGATGGAGTCTGATTCTGGTGACGGCTTGACAGACGGCTTGAGGAGGCGCTGTAGGGCGATGCCGGCTAGTATTGCTTGCCGGGTGGAGCCGATCCGTGCCAGGGCATCTGCTTGCTCGTTGTCATTTCTTGGCACATGGAGGAACTCGCACCCCTTGAAGTATCCACTAAGTTGTTGGACGAGGAAACTGTAGCTCGCCATATTTGCATCCTTGGCGTCCCAGTCACCTGACGACTACTGGACCACCAAGTCGGAATCACCATAGCACAGGATCCGGCGAATGCCGAGTTCCTTGGCAAGCCGGAGCCCGTGAATGACTGCTTCGTATCCAGCAGCGTTGTTGGAGGCAGCTACAACACATATCTGAGCTTGTCGCCTTTCGGAGAGGTGAGGACAATGCCGGCTCCTAAACCGGTTCGCATCTTGGAACCATCAAAGTGCATCCGCCAATGGGTGGAGTCTGGCGCTGGTGCCAGGTACTGGGTCTCGGCCCAATCGACGAGGAAGTCGGCCAGTGCTTGTGAATTGATGGCGGTACGAGGCTGGTAGTAGATGGTGTAGGGGGCCAAATCTATGGCCCATTTGGCCACTCGGCCTGAAACATCTCGGCTTCCAATGATCTCGGCAAGTGGAGCAGTACATACCATAGTGATTGGGTGCTCTTGAAAGTATGGCTTCAGCTTCTTGGCAGCGAAATGCACGCTGTAACACATCTTCTGATAGTGGGGGTAGTTCTGCTTGGAGGTGGACAGCACTTCACTCAGGTAATACACCGGCCTCTGGACCGGTAGTGCTTTGCCTTCTTCCTTTCGTTCCACAACTATGACTATGCTGACCACCAGGCTGGTGGCGGCGATGTAGAGGAGCATGGGCTCCTTAGGAGTCGGAGCCACCAGGACAGGCGGAGTGGTCAACATCTTCTTGAGCTGGAGAAAAGCTTCATCCGCCTTGTCGTTCCACTCGAAAAAAGTGGTCTTCTAAATGAGCTGGTACAGGGGGAGAGCCTTCTCGCCCAGCCGACTGATGAAACGGCTGATGGATGCCAAGCAGCCGGTGAATTTTTGCACGTCTAGCAGTCGGGTGGGCACCTCCATCTTCTCGATGGCCTTGATCTTCACGGGGTTGCACTCTATGCCGCGCTCTGAGACCAGGAAGCCAAGAAGCTGGCCGGCTGGTACTCCAAAGACGCATTTCTCCTGGTTGAGCTTGATCTGAAATCGGCGCAAGTACTCAAAGGTTTTCTTGAGGTCTTCCAGCAGTGTTCCGCGCTTCTCCGTCTTCACCACAACGTCGTCCACATAGACGTGGGCGTTTCTGCCGAGTTGCTTGAGGAGGCACTTCTACATGCAACACTGAAACGTGGCCAACATTCCTCAAGCTGAACATCATGGTCAGGTAGCACAAGGCTCCGAATGGCGTGATGAAGGCGGTCTTTAGCCTGGCGGCCGGGTTCAGCTTGATCTGATGATACCCTGAGTATGCATCCAAAAATCTCAACAGCTCGCATCCGGCTGTGGAGTCAATCACTTGGTCTATTCTTGGCAAGGCAAATGGGTCTTTGGGGCATGCTTTGTTGAGGCTGGTATAATCAATACACATGCGCCACTGCTTGTTCTTCTTCAGCACAAGGACTGGGTTGGCTAACCATTCTGGAAAGAACACTTCCATGATGAAGCTGGCTGCTAGAAGCTGGGCTATTTCCTCTCCAACAACTCTTCTCTTCTGGCAGGCGGCGCAAGGGCTTCCTGACTGGCTTGGCATCAGGTCGGACATGTAGCTTGTGCTCGGCGAAATCCGTCGGAACACCCGACATGTCCTTGGGAGACCATGGAAAGATGTCCCGATTCTCACGGAGGATATCGACGAGCTCGCTTTCCTATTTGCTGTCAAGGTTTGCACCTACGACAGCGTGCCTCTCCGGGTGCTCCGGATCCACGGGTATCTTCTTTGTTTCCTTTGCCAGCTTGAACGAGCCCTCGGCTTCTGACTCCTTGGGGTTGGGTGACATTTCCGACTGCTTGCCTGCCATCGCCACAACCCGGTCAAGGAGCCGCTTCTCAGTCGTGATCACGAGGGACTTGGCCAGTCGGCTGCTGTCTGCTGCATAGGCGGACAACTTCTTGTCGTCCCCTGCTATGGTCAGGATTCCCTTGGAGCTCGGCATCTTCATCTTAAGGTAGGCATAGTGGGGGACCGGCATGAACCTGGCCAGAGCAGGCCGGCCAAGCAGTGCATGATAAGGGCTCTCAAGGTCCACCACCTCAAACCAGACTGGCTCTCGGCAAAAAAGATTTTTGTCTCCGAAGAGGACATCTATCTGGGTCTTGCCGATTGGTGAGCAGGAAAGGCCAGGAACTATGCCATGGAACACAGTCCGACTGGGCTGAAGCTGCCTCTGCTTGATTACTAACTTCTCCATAGTATCTCGGTACAGGATGTTGATGCTGCTGCCGCCATCTATCAGGACTCGGGAGAAGCGAGCAGCCCGTCTCTCTGTGGCGAAAGTGGCATCCAGAACTAAGGCATAAGAGCCAGGATTGGGCATCACCTCCGGGTGGTCAGCTCTGCTCCAGCTGATGGGCTTCTCGGACCAATGCATGAACTCGGGGGCTTCTGATGCTACTTCATTTACTTCTTGTTGTCGCTGTCGTCTGTTGTGCCTATCATCGGCCACGCTGGTGAACATGACATAGGCTCCATGCTCTTCAGGGTATTCATCTTGTACCACGCCGATAGGCCGAACCGCCGGATTCTGGGGAGGAGGAGGCGGCGGGCCGACATGCGGGGGAGGTAGGAGTCCGTCACCCTTGGCAATCCTGGTGAGCCAGTGGCATTTCCGAGTGGTGTGGTTGGACGGCTTCGCGCCGCCGTGGAACTTGCAGGGTACATCAAGAGTCTGCTTGTAGGAGAAGGCGGACAGCCAGTTGGGCTTGCCGCCCTTCTGACGCTTTGGTGGAGGCTGCCCTTCTGGCTGCTAATCTTCGACTGTCGCCACCTGCCGGCTAGTGGAAGCCGGCTGCGTGGCCTTGCGCTTGTTGTCATGCGGTTGCTGGCGCCGACTGGTGTCGCCAGCCGGTGTTCGAGGAGCTTGAGGAGCCACTTTGCCAGATGCATCAACTTGCATTTCCGCCTTCATGGAAGAGTCGCCCGTGGCGTACTTGTCTGCTATGATCAGCAGTTCGTCGACGGTCGTCGGCTCGTCACATAGAAGCTTGTGCTTGATGAGGGTGCCCTTTCGGCATCCGGCAGTGAAGTACTCGATGGCCTGCACCTCGTGCAAACACTCGCAAGAGTTGGGGCCTTGGACGCATAAGGAGAGCTGGCAAGGCTTGGGCGGCCCCTTGTACGTGCTGGTGAAGTTGTGGATGAAGGCTTCGGTGAAATCAACCCAACTATTGATGTTGCGGGGCTTCAGGCTGTTCAGCCATGTCCGGGCTGTGCCCTGGAGGATGAGCGGAACGTACTTGACGGCAACACGCTTGTTGCCGTTCGCGATGCTAACGGCTGTTGAGTAGTCGACTAGCCAGTCTTCCGGCTTCACGAAGCCGGTGTACTTGGGCGTATCTCTCGGGAGAGTGAACCCTTTGAGGAAGGGCTCATCTCGAATGCGGGGGCCGAAACAAGGCGGACCCAGCTTGTCTTCTTCTTCTAGCGCCAGGGATCGATTGAGGCAGTCGATCCGGTGGCGGCCATCGTTCTCTCCGACTCCTTCTCGGCGGCCAAGGCGGTCGCCGAGTGTCGGGTGACTAACAGGCGGCGGGGAAGCGCGCCTCTCCCTGCGAGGGGGAGGAGGAGGCGGGTAGTCTTCCCGTTGTTCCACTCCTCTGGGGCGGCCGTCTTGGTCGCGCTCGATGGTGATGTGAGTCCGGCTGCGGCTGGTAGCCGGCTCCTTGTCTCTTCCACTGCAGACTCCACCAGTCGGCGTCCGAGATGTTGCGCCTTGGTCTCGGCGAGGAGGCGGGTCGTCGTTTCGCCGGTCGGGCGCTTCAGTGCGGCACCCGGGCTCTTGCTGCTCAGCAGCCGCATCAAGTAGCTGCTCAACGCGGTCCGTCATGTGGCGACGCTCGTCGCCCTCGAGCTTGTCTATCTCGTCTGCTGCCGCCTGGGCAGCTCGTATGTTCTCCGCAGGCGTGGCGTAGACGGGACGATCTGTCCCGAACAGGCTGGCAATGGTCGCGCCACGCTGCTAGATCAAGCTAATGCGGGTAGGCCCACTAGGAGCCGGCGTGCCTCCGACGGCACGGTCCATCTCACGCTGGTAGGCCTCCGAAAGGCGATTCATGCTAGCCAGCCGGTTGGCGCTTTCGACGAGCTGGACACGGTGTGCCTCCAGCGTCTCAGCGTCGGCGTCTTCCGGAATGGGCGCAGTCAGGTCTTGCATCGCCGCCTGCAACGGGTCCTAGCCACCTCCGCCAGAGTGCTCGCCATGGCTGATGACAAGCACCTCCGTGACAGTGCTCCTAAACCATCACGCTGGTGGGGAACACATCAAGCGACGCTGTGTCAGAGTAGACAAGCATCGGGTCGGTGGAGCCAACCGACTCCAAGTCTGCAGCAGGCTCGCCGGCGACGTGGAGCTGATGGAGGAGGCTCACGAGACGGCTCTCGTGGCCCTCTGTGCCCGCATCAGACGCAGGCTCGTCGGAGAGGTGGACCTCGCCAAGAAGATCGGCGAGGCAGCTCGCCGCGCAGGCGACCTCCGCGCCGCGCAGCGCATCGGCGCAGACGTCGTCTGCCATGCCGGGCTGGCTGCGCTCGCCAGGAAGGAACATTGTTCCCGTCCGGAATAGGTCTCCAGGAGACAGTGCACCTCGCCCCACGGTGGGCGCCAAATGTTGGGGGTTGGGTGCGACATATGCCAATGGATGGCTTATCATGGTGGGAGCGAGTAGAACGTCACCGGTGCCTGGAAGCGGGATGAGGCGTAGACACGAACGCCGGCGCACTTTACAAAGGTTCGGGGCTCTCCTAGGAGATAACACCCCTAGTCCTACTCTGCGGGGTCCCCGCATGATCACTAAGGCACTAGTGCATACAATGGTGCTCCTCGAGCTGTATGCTAGAGGTAGAAGAAGGCAGGCACGCTCTCTCCTTCCTCTAGGTATGAGTCTAGTTCTAACAAGTTGGGAACCCTTTGCATGGGTGCCCTGGGGGGTTTATATAGGCCTACCCCCAGGGGTACAATGGTAATCTGACCGGGTGTAGGACCCGGCTGTTTGTCTCTGGTCGCCGGCTTCTCCGCTGGCTGCTGGGGCCCGCCGCCTGGTGGGCCCCGCCGACTGGTCTGGTACGGAGCCGACAGGCCTCTCCTGCCGCTCGCGGGTCTTGCTGGCTGCTGATTACTGTAGCCGTGATGCTAATGACGGAGGCTTGGTCAGGGGAGCGTGGCTACAGTCCCGCCGCCTGGTGGGAGATCACTGTAGCCACACCGCGTCTTATCTGGTTTAATGGCGCGTGGGCCCCGAGGAAGGAACGGGCCGCCTGCTAGAGGCTGGCCTCCCTCGGGGCCGACTGGCTAGGCTTCCGCCGTCTTCCGGGCTCTCGCTGCCTGGTAGGGCCCGCCGCCTGCAGGCCATACCGACAGGCCGTCGTGGGAGCAGGGCTCCGCCTGCCAGCAGTGATGTCAGGGGCGGAGTGGCAACAGTGCCACGTCGGGCGGAGATCTCCGCCTGTACGGAGCACTTTGGCCACGCCCGGCCCTGGATTCGGGGGTGATGGGCTACACTATAGCCTCACCATGTCTTGTCTTCTTAATGGGGGCGCATACTCTGAGGGCGCCGTGAGCCGCCTACCAGAAGCCGGCCTCTCTGGAGGCTACCTGCAAGGAGTCGGCCCGTCTTGGTGCCGCCTTCTGGAGCTTAGCCGCCTTCAGGCAGCCGGCCGCTTGGGCAAGCCGGCCATCAGAAGGCGGCGCTTCATCTCGAGGCTCTGAGGGGCGTAGCCGGCCCCGATGTCTTGAAAGGTTCAGGGACTCGGGTTAGGCTACCCGTGGCCCATTACGCCGACATGATGGATGACATGTTCTTATACCATGCATCAAATTTCTTTGAGCGATGCTTATCTTGTGCTAACTCTTACATGCACAAACACATCATGATGGATGATGTGTACATTTACCACGCACACAATTTCTTTGGTTTGTGTCTCTTTTGTGTAGGTACCCATGAATACTTATCAACCTCGCAATCCCACGAGTTGACAAAACAAGCTCTAGAGAGCAATGATGACTTGGGATCCCATAGGTTGTCTTTCCCACCACTCTCTTCGCGCAAAGGCTTCACGAATTCCTTCTACATGGCCCTCAGTTGGCTATGGGTTATTGTCCATTACATATTATATGCCCATCTTGCCTTGTTCACTTTGCATGATATGCTCATTCCTATGCCTTTGACATGCATTTATGACCCATGCTTTGCATTACACATGATGATTGATTCTAGTACTTATATGTGTATTTGCAAGCTTGGTGGAGATATTGCTTGTTATTGCCATGTTTCCTTTGTGCACCATTCCTATGATAATACTTTCATCTTGCTTGTTGTTCGTGCTTGCGACATGTCATATGCATTGTCTCTGCCTCTTATTTGCTCACATGACATGATTGTCGTGATTTCCTCTAGTATGTTGCATCTTCGCACTACTAGCTTGCACGACTTCATTGCTTGCCTTGTTGCATCACCGATGATTCATACTTGCTCCTTTTGTGCGGTTGATGACAACCATCTACATGTTTTGCACATGATTGTTATTGCTTCTTGTCATATATCTCCATATGTCGCCTCTCTCATGCTAGATGATTTTCCATTATTTAGTGCAACTATGCCTTTGGTCTTCATAATGAGTTTCCCCCATAGCATTCTCTCATATATTCGGAGATTTTGACATATTTCTTGTGAAGCATGCTTGTCTTACCCTTTGCACCATATACCTAGTGCCATGAATATTGGCATTGTTGCATCATATTATTCATGCACTTGTTCTCCTAATGGTTATGTACAAGAGAAGCGAACCATCATCATGGATGATGTGTTTATCTACCATGCGCATACGTTCTTTGTTTTGTTGTGTGCATGTGTACGATACTTGGACTTTGTGTCGATTCCACTTCACGTGAGTTGACCATTCGATCTCTTGAGAGCGAACCACTTGCGACCGACTCGCTTCTACATCGCACTTTCGTGTGCTTCGACATTGTGAAGGACGCACAAGGACATGCTTTCAAGGTGATATCCTTCTCTTTTGAGAACCCCCAATCCATGAGCTTGGATATTATGGATCATACTACTTGTGTTGCTTTCCCCATGAGACTTATTGTTCATCTTGGACCACTTGATTGCGCACATGTTAGAGATCTTGCTTCGACTTGTCATTTTCACCTTTCCATGCCTCATGACATATATACCTTGTGTGTTGCATCAAATTCTTGGATTACTTGTTCCTCTCACATGTTTGGTTGTAACAATGTCATCACTTCACATATGCCATGTCCCATTGATTGCTACATGCTTGCCTTGATTGCCTCACAAATGTTGAACAATTGCTCTTTCTATTGTGTTGAGTGGCACACTATTTTCACTACACCCTATGCATGTCGTGCTTGGATTGTCTTGCACTTGAGCCATGTCTTTAGACACTTCGTTTTAGTTGGTGTTGTGAATGATTCTTATACCTACCATCGACCATTTGTCGACCGCTTTATACATGATTGCTATGAACTTGAGGTAGATGCTTCTTCTCTTATCACACATATTTGCATCACTACCTCACATTTACATGCTTGTTCCCATGATGACATTCATTGTGCTCAATTTATATGCTTACATGCCATGTCACAATCCTTTGTTAAACCATATGCTATGCTTAATGACGACACTTGTTGGGTGAATCACCGCTTGAATGCTTCGTTTTGCACTAACGCTAACCACATTTGTTTTTCCCAGTGTTTGTTGTCTTTGCTCCTTTTGAAGGAATCCAAGACGGTGCGACATTGGAGAGTGCCCATTTTGAGCTTCAAGATGACGAGAACTTGGTGATCGACCACTCCTACACAGCGACGCCATATCTTTCCCATGGTGATTTGGTTTTCGATCCGAGGTTGGATCTTTCCCAAGGGGGAGGGGATGATGCGGAGCAACCTACGGACATCACCATGTCAAGAGTTCATTTGGCAAGTGACACGTGCGATATCTACTTCGCACACATAAAGGTGAATCATCTCCTTTACACGTGTTCACTTGACCCCTTCGAGAATGGTATATACTACTTGACACTCCTCCCGTGTGCATGCATAGGTATTGTCGGAACTTCATGGATGTCGAGGACAAGTGCGAGCGCAAGTGTACGTCTACACCATCCGCGAGGGAGGCATGGAAGAGAAGACGGAAGAAAGGAGGAGAAGAAGAAGAAGACGGAGCGGCTGCTGGAGCCAGTCCGGACATCCGGACCGCCGTCCGGATCATCCGGATAACCGGCCGAAGACACCGAAGGCTTCACTTGAAGCCGGATCGTCCGGATCCCGATGCCCGGATCCGCCGGACCCCTGCCCAGATCGCAAGTTAGACAGCGTCCGAAAGCCTCCACTTGAAGCCGGATCATCCGGATGAGGACCCGGATCATCCGAACGTTGCCGGGATCATCCGTACCCCCACCCGGATCATCCGGCCTTGCCTACGCGCATGACTTGGGCCGAGGCCCATGTACTTGTTTCGCCCTCTCACTTAGCCCTTCGCCCCTTAGACTATAAATAGACCTCCTCCACCTCGTTCTAGGGTTAGCAAAGTGATAGCTCATTTGTATGTGGGCTTTTCTCCTACCTTCTCCTCTTTAGAGAGAGAGAGAGACTACTCCATTGGAGGCCAAGACCTCTTCGGAGAAGATCCCGAGGGATATCAAGACCCCTTTGGGGAAGGATCTATCTAGATCATCAATCCCCCATCTCCTTTGGATTTGGGATGAACTTTACCTTGTATATTTCCCTTTGTTGTTCATGTACCTTGTGGATCTTGTGTGTTTGATTGTCTAGTGGATGTGTGATTGGACTTGTTCTTGAGTGTTCCTCTTGTTTTACCTCGTGTTTCCCCTCGTGTTCTTCGTGTTCTTCGCGGAATCCCCTCCATTTCATGAAAGATCGGGCATCTAGGGTTCTACCCTACATCACTGTTGCTTCACATGGACTTATTTGGCCCTACTCACTACTCTACCCTTACTACCACTTCATGCCTCTATGGCTTCGTCATTGTTGATGATTACTCAAGATATACATGGGTGCACATAATTCTCTACAAGACCGAAGTGCAGGATGTCTTTAGATGATTCGCCAATTGTGCCATGACCAACTATGGCATCAAGATCAAGCACATCAGAAGTGACAATGGCACAGAATTCAAGAACACTAGCCTCGACACTTATCTTGATACATTGGGCATCACACATGAGTTCTCTGCTCCATACACACCTCAGCAAAATGGCATCATGGAGTGCAAGAACAGAACCCTCATTGAGATGGCATGAACGATGAGTACAAGACTCCAAGGAAATTCTGGCCTGAAGCCATTGATACTGCATGCCACATCATCCACCGTGTTTATCTTCACAAGTTCCTAAAGAAGACATCATATGAGCTCCTGACTGGGAAGAAGCCAAATGTCAGCTATTTCAAAGACTTTGGTGCTAGGTAATGGATCAAGGATCCGCATCACACTTCAAAATTTGCACCGAAAGCACATGAAGGTTTTATGCTTGGCTACGGAAAGGATCCGCACTCCTACAGAGTCTCCAACCTCTTTCACTACAAAGTGGTTGAAACTGTGGATGTGTGGTTTGGTGAGACTAATGGCTCGCAAACAGAGCACCTGCCAAATGTGCTAGATGAAGCTACACCAAGTGAATCTATCAAGCTTATGGTTACTGGAGAAATCATACCTTCATAGGAACAGGCTGAAGAGGAAATCATCATTTCTGCACCTAATCAGCATGAAGACACTGCTCAGCCTGAAGCCAATGCTGAAGATGAAGGCAATGATCAGCAAGGACAAAATCTTCACCCAGTTCATCCTTGCATTGCAAATGAAGTCTAGATTGAGAAGATAATTGATAGCATCAATGCACCTGGTCCACTCACTCGTTCAAGAGCAACACATCTAGCAAATTTCTATGGGCACTTTGCATTTGTCTCTATATCTGAACCCAAGAAAGTTGATGAATCCTTCATGGAACCTGAATGGATTCAAGATATGCAAGAAGAGCTTCAACAGTTTGAGCTGAACAATGTATGGGAGCTAGTAAAGCATCTAGATCCTCGCAAGCACAATATCATCAGTACCAAATGGATCTATCGCAACAAACAAGATGAGCATGGTCAAGTTGTCAGAAACAAGGCTCGTTTTGTTGCTCAAGGTTACACACAAGTTGAAGGGATTGATCTCGATGAAACTTTTGCTCCTGTGGTTAGGCTTGAAGCCATTCGCATACTGCTAGCCTATGCCAACCACAAAAACATTTTTCTGTACCAAATGGATGTACAGAGTGCCTTTCTCAAAGGCAAAATTGAAGAAGAAGTGTATGTTGCACAACCACCTGGCTTTGAAGACCCAAAGCATCCTGATATGGTATACAAGCTCAACAAGGCACTGTATGGCCTCAAACAAGCCCCTCGCGCTTGGTATGACACACTCAAAGACTTCCTGAAGAGCAAAGGTTTCAAACCTAGTTCCCCAGATCCCACTCTCTTCACGAAGACATATGATGGTGAACTGTTTGTATGCCAAATCTACGTGGATGACATCATCTTCGACTGCATTGATAAGAGATACAGTGATGAATTTGGTCATATGATGCAAGAGCAATATCAGATGTCCATGATGGGTGAGCTAAAATTCTTCCTTGGTCTTCAAATCCGTCAGCAGAGAAATGGGATCATCATATCACAAAAAAAATACCTCAAAGATTGCCTGAATAAGTTTGGAATGCAAGAATGCAAAGAGTACACGACGCCAATGCCAACCAAAGGTCAACTGGGCCCCAATGAGAATGGTAAAGAGTTCGATCAAAAGGTATACTGCTCCATGATTGGTACTTTACTCTACTTATGTGCATCTAGGCCTGATATAATGCTTAGTGTTTGCATGTGTGCCCGATTCCAAGCGACACCAAAGGAATCACATCACTTAGCTGTGAAGAGAATTCTTTGATATTTGGCTTACACCCCAACACTAGGATTATGGTATCCAAAGGGCTCAGAGTTTGATCTAGTTGGATTCTCAGATGCTGATTATGCCGGTGACAAGGTTGATCACAAGTCCACATCAGACACATGTCACTTTCTTGCGCGATCTCTTGTCTATTGGTCTTCAAAGAAGCAGAACTGTGTATCACTCTCCACTCATGAATCCGAATACATTGCTGCTGGATCTTGCTGCGCTCAGCTTCTATGGATGAAGAAAACTCTCAAGGACTATGGAATCCACCTGAAGCATGTGCCACTCTACTACGACAATGAAAGCGCCATCAAGATTGCCAACAACCCAGTTCAGCACTCAAAGACAAATCACATTCAGATCCGTCATCACTTTCTCAGAGATCATGTCATGAAGGAAGATATTGATATCATTCACGTCAACACTGAAGAGCAATTGGCATATATCTTCATAAAGCCCTTGGCTAAGAAAAGGTTTTGCAAGCCACGGTGTGAGCTAAATATCTTAGAATCCTCAAATGTCCTGTGAATGGACACACATCCTAATGCTTATGCATATTGATGACTTAGATGTGCAACACATGAAGTAGCGTATATCTTCAATTCATGAAGACTTACCCTCTAAGTGTGAATACATTAATGTGGAAATTGACTTCGGTGCGCCACGATAATTGTGCGCCGTGTCTGGGTCTAATACTTCCTATACGGTGGGTAATGCCACCACCAAACTTTCTCGAAGATTTTCACTTTGCGTCATGATTGCATTATCTTCGTATTTGGTTTGTCTTCAACATTGATTTGACTTCAAGGTTGATCTTCGCAACGTTGATTTGGTTTTTTCTGAAGACATTTGATTTTGTCTTCAATATGTGTTGATTTGACAGAACACATATTTGATTTTGTCTTCAATATGTGTTATGTCCTCTATATTATTCACTTATAGCTATGTCTTCGAACTTGCCATTTTCTGAACTATGTGAATGTGATCGGGCCCTAACCCCCTATGTGCTTCTTCCTCAAATTCTATCTATCTAGTTATATGCATTCTTTTGAAACGCATCAAATGTCTTCACTGTGTCCTTGTTAGCTGAAGATACAGAGACACACATTTGAACCTGCTTTCAATGCTATATCTCTTTTGCCTGAATTCTGGAGAAGCCGGAACGATCACCCGACAAACCAGGCGTGTGTGGGAACATGGAACAACTCTCAAAGAGTTGCATCCATGCCACGCGTCCATCAGATGTGAACCGCCAGGGGCACCTGCGTAATTGCATTGCGCAGCCCTTTACCTTATAAATACACACCCAGCACGGTCATTATCTCCTCTTCCACCTCGCCATCTCGCTCAAACTCTAGCGCCACCGCTAGCTCGCGTCGATGCCGGAGACGAAGCACTTAGCTGCTGCGACCTCTTCGACACTGTCCTCACGCCGGCCGCAGACCTCGTCTTCTTCGCCGCCGCTAAGCTAGGGCGCGGGAGATTGGACTGCTCGGCATCCGTTTTGCCTCATCTAGCAGTTCGTCTGTGGTAAATAAATCTCACTCTTTACAGCTTTTTCGATCTGTCAAATCCATCCACTACAACCAAAAGTGGTTTCTAGACTTCCAAATCTGGATCTTTCTCTTTCTAAACTCATATCTTGCAAAGTATGTTCACTTATGCTTCATAACTAGTTAGATTCCTCACTTGTAGTTATTCATGTGTTCGTACAAATCTGGAACCAACTCACTTCAAATAAGTGAATGTCTTTCCACTATGAGGCCAATGTTTTCAAACTGATTTATCTTCAAAATCTTCTGAGAATGCATATGACCTCTTCCCCTTCACTCGCATCTCTAATGCTGTCACAGGTACATGTCCGTGGGAGAATCCCTTGGTTCTCATAGTCTGCATTCATTTGCAGAATTCTTACAGTATCATATTGACTCTCCTGAAGCCAGTTCTTGTTTGACAAGTAGACGGAAGCCTTTCACTGTCTTGAAGCCTCTCTGTCTGAATATTATGGCTTCTGAGAAATCTGCAAAGAAGGGTGGCAGGCAGCACCGTGGCAATACTGCTCTGGATCTGCCTCCCAAACTACTTGAATTGTACAAGACAGATCCTGAGGAGAATTACAATCAGCGCAAGACCACAAAACAATGGATCCAAAGATATTGGGCTAAATAGTGGTTCAAGTATAAATTCATCACTCCTGAATATGCTGAGAAGAACTCTATCAAGCGCCCGTGGGGCGATATTCTTTACAAGAATCTGCAACCCAAGTCGAAGCCTGAAGCTATTTCCCAAGGCTTCTATCCTTGCATGGTCCGAGGACCTCATGCAGAATATGCCGACCCATCATCTCTTCTATGGTGTCGTGATGACAATCTCTTCAAGCGCAACTTTCAGTTCGCAAAGGAGTCAGCTGCCAAAACAGGAAGGAGCTCGGACTCCACTTCAACCATGGTCCGTTTGCTCCAAGGCAGGATGGCACACATGACGCCAATCCCAATGTCATCGGCCCCTTCAATAGATTCTATGGGCTCCTCTCCCATATTGCTGCTCAGAGGGCCACGGTGGAACAATCTACTGATCATGCAGACTCTGAAGATGCACCTGCACCACCGAAGCAGAAGAAGAAGAAGTCAAAAGCTTCAAAGCCCTCTGCTGCACCAAATGGTTCGACTGTGAAGCCATTGAAGACTGCACCTCCTGAACCCAGTGTGCAGTCTGAAGACTTGTCTCGTGTCTCCAAGAAGACCAAGAAGCCCAAGAAGCCCAAGAAGATTTCAGGGCATGACCTGACTCTTGCTGCCATTCTGCGCAATGAGGAAAACACCATTGATTTGTCCAGTGATGAAGATCTGGGTAATGAAGCTCTAGAAATGTTGATCAAGAGCAAGCAAGTGGCAGAGATCTTTCAAGATCTGCCTCTCTTTGATGCTGACATTCTTAACAACTTCATTGATGAATGGTTTGAGGACCTAAGGATCAACATTGATGATCTGTAGCTGCCAGTGGACATCAGCGTCACCTTTCATGGAGCTATCGCAAATGAACTTGCTCTGGCTCTGAAAATCGTCGAGCTCAAGAACAAGATTGATTATGAGAAGGCACACTTTGTCGGCGTTCTAGGAACAGGGTTCCCCAGATTTGCCTGCCAGCGGCCCACAGTGTGGCTCCTCCAGCGGCCTGGTATGGCCCATCTTCACCAGCAAACATTCAAGACCCTCGCGAGGGCCAAGCCTCAAGAGGCGAACGACACAAGACCTCCTCAGGGGCGGCCTCACTAGGCTGGCTCACGAGGAGCAGAGAGATCAAGGCGAGGGGCACCTCGTGAGGTTCCCATGACATGAGCCGTGACAATCAAGGCCAAGCTTGCGCCAGGCGGGCGCCACCGGGCGCAGAGTACCCGTTGCCTCTTTGGTGCTGAAGGGGCAAGCGCAGTCGAGGAGTCTCGAGGCATCAGGCAAAGCTTTCCATATCGGTGCAACGAGACCAAGACCAGCGGGACGACAGGACGGAGGTCATTGCGGAGCCCCGACGGCGTCACCACCAGAGCCTTTGGTTGGCGAAGACCACCTTTTGTCAGGATAGCTTGTACTAGCTGTCCCCCTTCAAATTGGCCGTTGTGGGATCCCTTCCAGCCTGACATTTGGGGAGAGGACGAGCCAGCACCTTAGCGGCAGGGATCATTCAGAACATCCTCAACCACACAAGCTCACCGAGCTCAAGGACACCTCTCCTCAGGAGGCTGTTCTTCCCTTTTACTTGTTCATCCCCAGCCTACAAGGCGAGCCACCACACCACACTGGAGTAGGGTATTAGACCACATCAGTGGCCTGAACTAATATAAACTCTTGTGTCCCCTGTTCTTCGAGTTCGACGTGCGGAGCTTTGAGATCGTGGTGAGTGAGCAAGCTAGGGGGAGGGAGAGATCTTCGTGCGCACACCAGAATTCGAACCTTAAGGGTTTTGCCGGAACCCAGAATCCGACATTTGGCGGGCCAGGTAGGGGTGCGCTGAAGCTTTCCTTTCGTTGATCTGTCCTCCACCGCTCCACCATGTCCATGGCGAATGCGCACCCGGCGCCGGGCCGCCCTGGCCGCCCGCGTCGTTCAGACGCCCCCTGTCTGCGGGCCTCCCCATCGTTCTCCATCACCCGCCGCCAACGCCGCCACCGGCCCGGCGGGAAACGAGCAGCAAGCATATTTGCGGCACCCCTCGGTGCAGCGGGACGGCCGCACCGCCACTCCGTCATTGACTCCGGCCGGTTCATCGTCCCACGCTCGGCACGCACCCACGGACACGCAGGCCGCGCTGCTCATGGCACGTGAGCTCCTGCGCTACCACCTGGTCGACGACCTCTACGAGGACTGGCTGGACCGCATCGCTAAGCTCATCAGCGCGGCTGGGGGCTCACCTGTCCCATCCCTCTCGCTACCTCGCCCTCCTCCAGCCGCGGGTGACGTAGCCCACGGAGTGCCTCCGCACCAGGACGGCACCTTGGCGCCAAAACGAGCGGCCCCTCGGCGCGACCCACCGTGCCACGCGCCCGCGTGAGAAGAAGGAAGCTGCAAAGAAGTTCCCCGGCCGCAAGAAAACGCCCCTGCGCTCCCGGCACCACCACGACAAGACCGCGTACCGCCTGCGGTGGCGGTGCGCGGGCATCAAGAGCAGGCTCTGCCTCTACAAAGGGCCCCGGTGGCCACAGCAGGCTGCCGCGCCTTCACTCCAGAGCTGCGTAGCATCGTTTGGCCAGGCAAGTTCAAGCCAGACCTGCCTCCTCGCTACGACGGCACCCCCGACCCTGCAGAGTTCTTGCAGCTCTACGAGCTGAGCGTTGAGGCAGCCAACGGCGACGAGAAAGTCATGGTGGATTGGTTCCCCATGGCTCTCAAGGATGGTGCTCGCTCGTGGCTCCTGAACTTGCACCCGGGGTCGATCTCTTCCTAGAGTGAGATGCGCGACCACTTCGTCTCCAACTTCTAGGGCACTCACGACCACCCTCCGGCCGCGGGTGACCTGCGCTGCATCAAGCAGCAGCCAGGAGAGACCCTGCAGAAGTACATCCAGCGCTTCAACAGCGTTCGCCTCAAGATCCCCAAGGTGATGGACGAGGCCATCATTTCAGCGTTTTCCGATGGCCTCCGCGACATCAAGATGAAGGAGGAGCTCGCCATCCACGAGGAGCTATGCACGGCTCTAGAGATGTTCAACATGGCGACCAAGTGCGCAAGAGCTGAGGAAGGGTGCCTTTCCCTCCTCGAGCTCCCTGCTACCGACCCAGAGGAGAAGAAAGCCAAGGCCAAGGACATGAAGTGCAGGGGGTGGCCGTGCTCGTGGCGGAGCCAGACACGAAGCGTGGCCGGGACCACCCCGAGTGGTCGAAGGGCAGCCGTCCGTTCTACGCCCTCCACAACGTACACAGCCACTACACCAACGATTGTCAGGAGCTCAGGGCCATACGAGATGGACACTTTTGTCGACGCCCCGAGTGCAACGACCGGGGCTATGGCCGAGGAGGAGGACGAGGTGGGGAACGCTTGGACGACCGCGGCCCCCGCCAGGAGTGGTGCGACAGGCCTCGTGAGGACCGCTCGTAGGACCAGCCTCGTGAGGGCGCCTGGAGGGACCAGCCGCGTGAGGACGGACCGCAGGGCAAAGCTGGTCTCCCTCCACCACCAAGAAGGA